>NC_053117.1:7398588-7423588 GCF_010015445.1 Perca fluviatilis | reverse complement strand
GTTGTACTTTTTACTCCACTACATTAAAGGTGCTGTAGGTAGGATTGTGAAGATCCAGGACTTAGCCAAAGAATGTGAACATCGACAACTTCTCAGTCCCTCCCCCTCTTTCTGCTAAAGCCCAAACGGTCTCCTAAGCCCCTCCCCCCACAAGGGAGAATGAATGCGCATGAATGAGCAGTGATTGACACGCCGTTAGCCGTTAGTTTTTGTCTATTTTTTTTTTGTCACTTTTGTTCAACGTTCTTTTATCAATTTCTTTTCTTCAAATGCCATAAAATTGAATCAAACACCCAAATTCAATGAAAGTAGTGAACTGATCATGTATTTTACTTGTGAAGAGCGCTGTACGGAACCATCCACGTTATTTCACATTTTTGACAAATTGGTTGAAAGAACCCCAAATTTGATCCGAGGAAAACCACTTTTTTTTAAGCCACTATACATGTTAAATTGACTGACCTTATAATAAGCTAAATAAAACGGATTTAATGTATACATACCTTTTTGTAAGATTTAAAATATTGTCATAGTTTGTATCCATGGTTGTTGGCCTTGTAATGATCACACGATCACAATATGTAGTTTGTCCGTCTTCACTAAAATCAATAGAGATGAGTCTAACACTGCGCCTGGTGGACATGACAGCTTTTAGCCAAAGACCACAGCTGGGCCTCCCAGACACTTCCCAGAAGTCCACAGCTGGCAGTTTTAAAACCTAAATGTAATGCATAACAGGCTATGTAATGGTACTTGTGCATTTTTTAACGCAACTGAAAAACAGTCACCACTGATCACTTCCTCTCAGTGTTTTGTCATTTTTACACCAAACTGAAGAGAATAGCGGTTACATGGACAGTGGGTTTCATTTCCATATTGGAGCTACATGCCTGTCATCATCAATCCTTATTTAAAGATAAGATAATGATAATGATGACTATTATCGTACAATTTAAATGCATTTAATTGCAGTAATAGCTGTGAGGGCATTCTTTACTGTGATTATGGGGTATGAGGGTGTGGTTGATAGACATTGTCGGCATCTCTAAAGTACCCATAATGGCGCTAAGCAACGGCCTTTTGGGTATCATGTTGATTATATAGTACAATGCTTACCAGCGTGTTGTCTGAAACGTTTGCTCCAAAGTTGTCTATATACAGTAGAATAGAAAACAAGACAACAACAGAGGACAGAGAACTGAGCTGAGTCTCTGCCTCCCACAAATTAGCGCATGGAACAATGTAGCGTGCTAAATGGACAATAACAGGGTGGCCATGGTGATTACAGATACAGTCTTTCAACCACTTGACCCATCTTCTTAAACATGTCCCACTTAAGTGTCCCTCATCAAGACACATGACCAGTTTAAGGGCTGCAGATTTAGCTGACGTATCTGTGGAAGGGGACATACTGTATAAAGAAGGTTTTCCTTAAGGGAAGCAATGGGAATATTGCGCACATCCAGATGCATTCAGAGTGTATTTAACCAATCAGATGGCCCAGATAAAAAGTCTATAAAATAAGAATTGAATTAAGGTATAATCTGTGCTAAACTGAGATAGCTGAGATAAACAGTATGAGTGTGTTGGGCATTAAAGGCAGACACATTTTGGTCAGCAGGAACATCAGCTGCACCGCCTTCTAAAATATGATGTGTCAGCAGAAGTGTGTTCATGTTCCAATTTCCTTTGCATTAACCTGTTTAACTTGTTGTAATTCAGGGGGTTCCTAACCTTTTTAAGCTTGTGGCTCCTTGAAATGAGGTATTGTCTACTATGAGTCTTAATCACCACAAGTCCTCTAAACCAGAGATCTTCAACAGGGGGGTCCAGGACCCCTAGGGGATCCTTGGAGTTGCTGCAGGGGGGCCTCCAAATTATTCTTAGTTTTTGAAAGTTAAAAAAAAAAATTAAAATGTCTCAACATGAATCCAACATTAGCAAATATAAATCCCCACTGATGAAAGGCTTACTGGCCTATAGGTAAGGTTGTCACTAAGATAGCTACCCACAGATATAGTTAATCCTAAGGATTTGCTGTGCCACATGTATGTGTGTAACATTAAAAGATGATACATGCCAACAATTATTATTTTAATAGCTGATGTTGGTCCATTAAGCGAGACCGCTGCTGTCAGCAGTCAGCGAAACAAGCTACAATGTAAGTTAATAGGGCAATTGTGCACCTATCTATTTACGTTCGCATAGGTGCTGTTTTTGCCTTTGACAGGATCAGATTAGTATTCTAAGTGTCTGACAACATTATGGAAAGGATTCCTAAGGAAGTCGACCTTTTAAATAGTAAGATCCTATTTTTAAACATAAAAACATCCGCGAAATTGCGTTCGCTAAACCCACCAGACTCCATGTAAATAAACAGTAATTTAAGTATCGTGAAATACACTTAATTCATAGTTGACAGAAACAAAAATAAAACTATGAAAAGCCGTTTTGGGTCATCTTTCCTCTGTTCCGACAATCTAGTTTTGGTTGAAATAAAAACATAGTTTACTGATTTACATCTGAAAATATGTTGGCTCTATACACGCTAAAAGTATTGTTTATTTAAAAAGAGTCTGGTAGGTTTAACGCTAGCAATCTCAGAGCTGTTTCTGGTTAAACAAAAAGGTCTTAAAGAGGTTTTAAAAAAGTCTATTTCTGCAGGGATCCTTTTCATAATGTTGTCAGACACTTAGAAGAATAATCTGAATCTGAATAATAAAACAAAATTGATGATGCACATTTGCCCTATAGGGTTACATTGCAGCACAGTCTGCGGCTGCTGGTTACAGCGTTCTTGCTTAATACTGGACCACTTTCGAAGATTGTTGTTCCCATCAGTCACTTATACACAAAAACATAGGAAAATAGGGTCCAAGTTGAAAAAAGATTGTGGTTTTGGTTAAAATCAGACAGTACTTCATGTTCTTGAGCTGCAGCAGTTCAACCACGGATGGGTTTTTCCTTCTCAGATTGTCTTATTTTAAGGCGTGTTTCATTTTAAGATAAAAGCAACATTGAGACATAATACTTTTTTTCTTTCCTATCTCTTTAATTGTCTTGTAATCCCTTAGATTTGTCAAAATTTAGCAAATGCTGCAAATTTTTTTTTGTGTCATCAATCACAGTTGTTGCTATCTGCGTCACCACAATGTGTAGTTACATTTCTGGGGAGGTTCACAACAAACTATAGCAAAGCCTAAGGCGCACCTACAACGTACCTGCGGTGTAGATTCAATGCAGAAGCATAAACTGGACAAACAGAGCCAAGTGACTAGGTGTACAGAGAAAAAAAAGAGGGCACCCAGAACTGAACCCTGAGGGACCCCAGTTGTTAGTCTACAAGGTTCAGACACAGATCCTCTGCAAGTTACCCTGTAACACAGATTCTCGTCAAGAAACCCTGTAAGTGCAGTCCTTGAGGTAGGATGTGAACAGGGAGTGTGCAGAGCCTGGGAAACCCAGGGGGTAGAGAGGAGGATCTAATGGTTCACCATGTCAAACTCTGCTGAACAGTCCAGCAGGATGGTGACAAAGAGAGAGGGAGGCTGCTCTAGAAGTGTGAAGTTCCTCTGTGAAGGCAAGGAGTGCTGTCTCGGTTGAGTGGCCTGCCCTTCAAAACCAGACTGGTGGGGGTCAATAGGTTGTTCTGGTAGAGATGCAGAAAATTGAGTGAAGATAGAACCTTGAAAGAAATGTAGGAAGAAAGACAGGTCTGTAATTCTTTACATCGGAATGATTGACTGTGGGTTTCTTTAAAAGAGGGTTCACTCTCGCTGCTGTAAGACTGTTAGGAAAACAACCAGTTTTCAAAGAGGTATCGATGAGGTGGGTGAGGAAAGTAATAATGTCAGGAGCGATAGACTATAGAAGGTGAGAGGGGATAGGGTCAAAATGGCAGGTGGTTGGGCGATGGGAGGCAACTATGGTTAGAGAGAGGGGTGAGAAGGAAGATAGAGTTGGAGATGAAGAAATGGATGTAGGACAGGTGGTGTCAGCAGGTGGGTGGGGAAATGCAGAGTGTATGTCATCTTTATTTTCTCTACCTGAGTGTCAAAGTTCACTAATCTAAAGTATTGCGGCTTATGCTGCCAGCATTCATAAGTTGTGTAAACAATTTAACAAAGAGAAAGAATGGGTTGTGGTGGTGCTGAGGGCCTATAAGCAGACCGAGCATGCTCAGTATGTTCTAGGGTGGATGTAAAATGGACTGCAGTGGAGGTCTATAAGAGGAACAGAATAACAGGGAGAGAGAGCCAGGCCAGAGAACGCACACTCCACTACTGGGTGGCAGCGCTGATTCAACAGCAGACGGACCCAGAGAAGGATCATCTGTCTCCATTATGGTCTCCCTACAAATCATCTACATTTCCCCTCTTCTCTTCTGCTGCCCACAAACTCATAAAGCTAGCTTTTCCATGCTGCTTTTGGCAAAAGGATTGAGCGAGACATCCAGCGAGGTGTATTGTGGGTGGTCGAAGGTTGTACGAACCAATGCATACAGACACACACGTACCGCAAACTATTCAGTTTCGACGAGGTCGACCACAAAACTGCTATTCTTACCAGAATGATACATGTGCAGCATTTTCTTACAGCTGAATAAATGCTACCGAGGGATAACATGCATCTGGGATGTCTGCACTTCCCATGAGCCCTCTCTTCTGGTTCTGGGGTCAGTGGGTAGTGGTTGTGCTTGTCCCGCACATTTCAGTCTCTTTGTGTTACGGAGGAATGGAATTACTTTGTAACAGTGAAATTGTAGTAAGTGGTTTGGTTCTGTATTCGCCAACTTGATCCAAGCTTAAAAATGTTGTTAAGAAAACTCAAGAAGTTCAGCCTTTGCAATAATTAGTTGGTATTAAGTAATTATGAGATAATAGAAGTGACCATTTTCCTTTTGAACTGTGTAACTATAAAGAACACTTAACACAAGTAGGGCCTGGCTTTTCATAGTTCCTATAATGCTGCTGTCTCATTTCTTCTCAGCACTTTACCATTCTAGGCACACAGAAATGTTTCTTCTTCAATAATTCAGATGCAGAACAATTGATCTGCCTCACACCCCAGGTGTGCCACCGTGGACGGGTTCATATCTTACTGCTGGTTATCACTTTAAAGGACTATATTTCAACAACTTCTGTATTTTGTGTTGTGTTTGTATTTAGGGATTTTATCCTGTGCATTGTCAATGAAAACTGCTACTATAAGTTAATATTGCCCACATTTTCACCGTGTGATGATATCATGGAAAATGTAACTGCGGTTTAACACAGAGTGAAAATAATTGCTCCAGTAAAAACAAAAACACTTGCTAGGAAATGAAGAGCTCCTTGGTTTTTTGTGAATATAAAAAATAACGGCCAAAAGACTGAGAACTGAGGAAATATTCTGGACAAACTGAGCTCCATAAAGAGAATGACACTTCCAAGATACATTTTTCTAAGATCACAGCCAATGAAAAAAATGTACAGATTAATTTTTTGCCATAACTGACTATTCTGTCAAAAACAAAATCCTTCCCCATTCTTACTTTCAAGTAAGTCTTTCAAGTCTGTTCTTTTTTTATGACATAGTTATACACAGTACAAAACAGTGCCAAATGGATAAGAAGCTTTTCCTTTCTCCTCATACAGTAAGTGTAGTTTGAGTTCTGTGGTGATGAGGGCTGTGGTCAAGTCCACCTTTGTCGAGTCCAAGACTGAGTCACAGTCAAGACAGCAAGGGTCAAATTAGGCCATATTATTTACTTTAAAGTGCTCATATTATGCTTTTTGGCTTTTCCCCTTTCCTTTAATGTGTTATATATCTTTTTTTGTGCACGTTATAGGTTTACAAAGTGAAAAATCCGAAAGGCCACCCCAAAGGGACTTACCATCTCCAACAGAAAACACTGTTCACCAACTGCGACAAACAGCTCTGTTGTAGTCCAGCCTTTACTTCAGAGACAAACGTGGGTCACTTTGTAACACACGTTATAATGCTCGCCTAGCTGCTAGCGTAGCACGCCCTCATACTCTGCAACTGACAAGCTAGCAGTGCTTACTGCACATGTGCGACTCCCAACAAAGATGGAACAGAAGTGAGATGCCTCACTCTGTAGCTAAAACAGAGAGCTCAACACACAGGGTGAAAAGAGGAGCGGCAGCAATGTGCAGTACAACAAATATATGGTGTTTTCTGAAAATTAAACCACATAAACCTATTCTGGTACAATCTCTAAATAAAAATATGAACCTTAAAAAAATTAGCATAATATGTCACTTTAAGTATAACAATTTCACTTAAGTCACATAAAGCTGAAGTGCAACAGTGGTGACTGGTCATTTGGGATCAGGCGGGGCACAGCCATACCTCTTGTCAACAGAAAGAAATGCAAACAAATGTTATGTTATTTTTAATTAATTCTATTATCATGTATAATTTATTATTCTTCTATGAATATAACATCTTCCTAAATTGCATATAATTTGTGGTAGGATTTCATTTTACATTCTGCCCCTGCCTTGCTGCTTCAGACTGCGGTTCTCCCTTGTTTGCGGTAGACTACGGCAGCCTGAATGTGTCAGAGTGGGGCTAGCCCCTCTCTCACAATGCAGTGTGCATTGTACGTGGTCAATTACGAATACGCATGCTTAGATCGTTAGTGTGTTTAACGTAGATCACACAAAGTTGAGGGCCAGTGGGGCTGACAGCCCGTAGCCCCACGACAGCGTAATTTCATATCTCAGATATGATTGGCTGTCTGGCACGGCGCCAACAGTCGGCAAGAAGAGCGAAGAGGGGAGCTTGTGTTATCGTCTCTAGCTAACTTTAAAAATGATCGAAGTGGATTTTATACTCAAGCACAGGTTTGAAACCTTTGGAGGAGAAACTGGAATTAAAACGCCTTGGTGCACCCCAGTCTCGGGATATTGTCATCACTTAAACTGCTGGGAAAAGTAACCACGGTTCAATGTGGAGTGGTTAGCTTACAAAATAAGTTGAAGTTTGCCCAGAGGAAGAACCGCTGCACTCCACTTTATTCCTATTCCTATACATCAAGCGACTTCAAAGCGTCAAAAAAGCTGGACGATGCCCATCTTTATGCAAATGAATATGTTGAAGTAGACGAAAATCTTTCAAACTAACCTTTGTCGATCAGAAAAGAAGACAGATTCAGCAACTGTATGGCCTATTTCTCACTTAAAATGTTTTCAGAAACACATTTGGTAAAATATGAGATCGTACTAATTCCGAGCCACCATGACAGTCTGTTTGAAATTCTTGAGCAGCCAGACCCAAGTGACACGTACGTCCATCAGCTGCCGGTCAGGGACATGGAGCATCAACCATGGATGTATTACCAGTCCCTCCAGAAAAACTTGATTATGCGATCGCATAATTCAATGCATAATCAGCCAAAGTCCGCATATTTATGCGGGGGCCGCATTTTTTTAAATACAGCGCACTTTCGCTGCATAAATTGCCGATTTCCACGCAAAATATGCAGGGCTTGCATGATTTCATAATCCCCGCATTTTCGTTGCAAAAAAGCCACGAATATCTTAGCAGAAAGTTGAAAAATGTTGCGTTTACTTCACACAAGAGCAGCCATTTTCCCCTGTTGCCATGGGAACGTTATGAAGTGACGTAATTACACGACGTGAACATCATCGAAAAGCAGGGTGTTGGGGGAATCACTTTTTTTTCTCTTTTTTTTGCAAGTTCCCGCAATTTCATTGCATAAAATTGCATAAATATCCCGCATATTCCATCGCATTTTTTAAGAAAACGTGCCGCATAATCAACGATTTTTGCCCGCAACAATCACAAAAAAACTCCGCATTTTTCTGTAAGGACTGACGTCGCGACACCACGCTTCAGTCATGTCGCAAAAATGAATCTGCACCGTTACATGGTGAAGAGTGAGTACATGCTCGGTTGTTGTCATAGAATGTATCTGTATGCATCGCCGCATGACATTAACTTTTTCTGGCTCAACTTCAGCGTTACTACCATGGCCCCTAAAAGCACCGTCATCTTACGGTGCCTGTAGCCGGCCTTGCAGTCACCTATTGACGGCTAAACAACTGGCCGTTACAACGCCGTCTGTGTTGTGGAGCCATGCGGTTTGTTGACATGTTAACAGAGTGAGATACAGAGTATTCTAGTAGTTTTACTGGTATGTAGTCCATCTTTTGAAATTGTGCCCCACCAATTTCTTAGATATAAAAACCCACTGAATGCAACTTTAAATTTTAGATGTTGAGTCTTTATTCTGGTGTAACAAGAACATTCTGGACTGCTGATGGAAAAGGTAACAATTAACAAGCAACACAGGTGTCACCTAAAAAACTGACATGTTCACATTCTTGTCCTGAAGAATCCATAGTACAAAGTGCTCGCTGACATTGTGTATGTGGCCAAAATGAAAATGATCGATGCCTGATGATTGAGGTATATGATGCAGCCAGGTGTATACTGAGGACCAATAGGCTACCAATGCCTGTTCTAGATGGATTATGAATTAAACCAATAACCAGATTTTTTTCTGAACAAGCACACTTCATCAATGGTTTTGTTTTGAGGAGGGAGTTACTTTAGAAAAAACGCATATAGGCCTAGTGCTGGACCAACTAGAATATATATATATATATATATATATATATATATATATATATATATATATATATATAATACCAATATAATGATAGGACAACTGAAGACATGAAAGGGGAGAGAGGGGACATGCAGCAAAGGGCCAACGTCGGAGTTGAACCTGGGCCCGCTGTGTCGAGGACTAAACCTCTCTAATGTTTACAGAAACACCTTTCGCTGCATTATTTCGTAAAATAGATCTAATTTAAAACGAGCCGCAATTTTTTGAAAATGGTTTTGAAAATTCGGGAGCAGCTGGCCCCACGTGACGCGTTCGTCCAATCAGCTGCAGCCATTGCGGTTATAGGAAGGTGTGCCGTTCAGTGGTCAGTGAAGAGAAAACTGGTGGCAAGCCCACTAGCGTGCAATGCTAGGAAGCGAGGCAATCCCATCCGTGAAAACGGATATGGACACGTACTACAAATATGTTCTTTCAATATCTGGTTGTGTTGTTAATGTGCTAACTGGCTAACGATCCTCTTGAATTTGTCCTGTCGGTCTTCCGGTTTCCCTTTTGGAACGACGAATAGACTATCGCCACCTGCTGGTATGGAGAGTTATTTCCCCTCATGCAGGAGCAGATTGTACGTGCTATTTGGCTGTAGTCTTTGCAGTGTGTTCAAGTGCAACTTTTTGGCCGAGACAGAAGTGAGGTAACAGTGGGCCTTCATCGCCACTAGTTCGGTCAGTTTTGTGTCTGTGCCTTTAAATGTGTTTTGTACACATAGAGATCAGCTATAGAGACATACATTTTTCATTGGTTTGACAGTAATAAGATAGCTCTAACTTTTTGTATCCAATATGCAAAACATCTAGGACTTGTGTCTGTCCAGAGAACCCAGTCTAACTCTGGGATCCAGAGTTATTGTCTATGTAGGGGGAAACATGCAACGAGTGCCTGGTTGCATTTGCATTGGACTTGTTTATTGAGGCACGGACTAACCTTCACACCTAGATCTGGGTTCCGGAGATCGTGAACTTCATGCAGAAACGTGAACACTTCATGGTACACTGCCGACATTGATGATCCAACTAATTGTCTTTCCAAATGACCTGCCGTTTTCCTTGATGTATCTAAATAGGAATATCATCGCTCAGGATGATGGCTGCCTGGTATAAAGCGATCCAACTCAGGCCTCAAAACACATACTAACACACAGTGTAGACACACACAGTGAAAACAGGCGTTTCTGTTTGGCGGTTGTTGCTGTGAGCAATTACAGCGCCTTATCTAACAGTGAGGATAATGAGGTTACACAGAGAGCAAATTCTATCATGTCGGCATAATGAGATTTGGGCCTGTGTCTCGCGTCCCGGGGTCGAGGACAGGGACTGGAACAGGGACACACACCAATACACACGCACACACACACACACACACACACACACAATACACACACACACACACACACACACACACACACAGTTTTACTATCTGCCCCACCTCTCATCTCTGTCTGACATTCAGGGGAAATTGCATTCGGGCTCAGTGTGTGATACAGTGTGGGAATGACTGAAGCTCTCCCCCTCTTCCTTTCTCCCTTTCTCCCTCCGTCCCCCCCTTTTCCCCCCATACCACTCTCCCCCTTCGTGTTCTCCAACAACCCCACCACCACTTCTGACAGGCTGTTTGATTTATGACTCCAATTCCCCAGCGCAGACACGTAGACGCAGGCCACACTCCCAACTATATGTATGTATTTTAGTTCCCCCCACAGCTCTCCCCCTCTCCTTGGCTACACTTCTCTCTCCCTCTCCCTATCTTTAGCTCGGTCTCTATCTGTTTCTTTGTGCTCTGTTCTTTCTCTCCTTCTCACACACGCACTAACACACACATCTTGGGAGTGGTGATTGATTATCCTAGCAAGACTGTCTGGTGTATTTTTGATCCTTTTGAAATGTAATCTCTGTGAGCAGTACAGGGAGTGTCTCTTCGCACGTGTGCACGCACGCACGCACACACACACACACACACACACACACACACACACACACACACACACACACACACACACACACACACACACACAGTCAGGAGGTGGAGGAGAAAAAGTGAGCAAGTTTTGGAAAGGCAGTGCAGGCAAGAAGTGCGGGTGCTTTTTGGCACCATATTTCAAGTTGTATACACAAACAACTTCATCAAAAGTTAGATGGCAAAATAGGAATAGAACAACTTGCAAAGCGCAGTACTTAACTTTGTGTGCAATTACATGGAAAGCTGAACTCTGAGACAGCACTTTCAGAGCGCTGACTAACATCATAATGGCAGCCTGTGATCAGAGCAAGGTTATTATAGTTTTGCATTTTTCATTTGTTTTTATTTTCATTTCATTTTGGCTTTTTGTTGTCAAATTCAGTTTAGTTTTAATTTGTTTTTAAAGCGGGTTTGCTAGTTTAGTTTTTATTTTTTGAAAATGCTTAGTTTTAGTCTAGTTTTTATCGGTTTTAGTGTTAGTTTTAGTCTTTTTTTGTAAGATGTTTTATTTGTCAGGGGCGAGATTCAAAAAGGTCAGAAAAAGTATTGTGTAATTATAACAACAAATACATGTACATCATACAATTTTAGAAATATGTATTCACAAAGTATTTAACAATAACACCAGTACATAAAATGTACATATGATGAGCACAAATATGTAATAAGTCTACACAAGTGCAAAATGTGTAAGTCACGTGTGCCAGGAAAAACCCTAAATAGCCAATAGACTAAAGCCTAATACACACCAACCTGATAATCGGCCGTCGGACAGTCCGGCGAGGTCGGTGACTTGAGTCTGTTCGGTGTGTTCCGACACGGAACACACCGAACAGACTCCATCCGAGGGGCCGTCGGCCTTCATTTTGGCCGATTTGACATGTATAATCGGCGGGGTGGGCTCTGCTGGCAGTCGGACTCAAATGACCCATCTGATTGGTTTAACTATTGTAACTATTATACTACTACTATATTGTGTAACTATTTTAGTACAATATGCGTTCTCCTTTACCTTGTTAAGGTAAGCTAGGTTAGCCTCCTTGTGCGCGCTTCTTAAATGTACTTGGGATTTTTCCCTTTAAAACATTGTCCACATATTATACCATCTTCCACTCCAGGGCACTTGCTTTTATCTGACACATGCTGTGTCTCATTCCGCATACTATCGTCAGTACACTGCTAACCACTTACTGCTGTAGTGCCCACTTTCGATGGTTCGTATTGTCCCAAAAGGAACACTGTTCAAACACTTAGCGGAAATGACGAGCGGGATGAGCGGGATGAACGTGACGAACGCAACACATGTGAACGCGATTTTCCAGCCCGCTTTCCTGTATGCAAATGCGGAGCGGCCGGCTTGGCTCGCCGCCTCTCAAAATCTGACGAAAATCTGTTAAACTGACTTTTGTCGATCTGAAATGAAGATGGATTCATCAACTGTACGGCCTATTTGTCGCTTAAAATGTTTTCAGAAACACGTTTCGGTGAGCTATTTTCGTAAAATATGAGATCGTAATTCCGAACAAGCCGCCGTTATGGTTGGTTTGAAATTCTTGAGCAGCCAGACCCACGTGACGCGTTCCTCCAATCAGCTGCTGGTCAAGGGCTCCCTTCCGCTTTATTTGTAGTGAAGATGGCGCCCGTTTAGGGTCCATAGTTTAGGGGGTCATCCAGGTGCTTTCAGTGCACTGACTTTTTGCATTATCTACACTATATACTTAAAACTAAGTGTTTGAAGTGTGCAAGTAGACAGTTTGAGACACAGCCACAGTCATAATCAAATAGGACTCTTTCTTCCGACTTTTGGTACTGCTATGATGCCAGGCGAGGGTCATGGACTATGTTGTGTCCAATTTGACATGGAATGTCGGAATTTCTGGGTTCCCAGTCGGTAACTATATACGGCTATTGCATAGACTGTATAAAACAGGTCTATGGTCGGAAATGTCAACTCTAAAAGATATAACGTAATTTGCTCTATGAAAGACATTCACAAAGATGAAAACTAAGGACATTTTATTTTATTTTAGTTAGTTTTGCCAACAGACATTACAGTTTTAGTTAGTTATAGTTTTTTAGTAATGCCTCGTTTAAATTTTTTATTTCAGTTAACGACAATGTTGTTTCCCACCTAGTTTTCGTTATTTCTTTCGTTTTCGTTAACGATTATAACCTTGGATCAGAGTCCCAAAACTGGGACTGAATCTGTACCAAGAAACATGAACAACACATACTCATTCCCAGTGTTGGGGGAGTAACTGGTTACACGTAACGGAGTTACCTAATTTCATTACAGAATAAAGGTAACTGTAATCCGTTACAGTTACAGGGAAACAAATGTGTAATAAAATTACAGTTACCTATGAAAATGTTCATGATTACATCTGAATATTTTCTGTGAAAAGCTAGGCTATATCTTCTTCAAAATGTAATTATTATATGGGATGATGGATTTTTAAAAAAGCCTGTAAGGTTAAAGGTCCCATGGCATGAACATTTCACTTTATGAGGTTTTTTAACATTAATATGCGTTCCCCCAGCCTGTCTATGGTCCCCCAGTGGCTAGAAATGGTGATAGGTGTAAACCGAGCCCCTCTGCTCTGCCTTTGAGAAAATGAAAACTCAGATGGCCCGATCTGGAATCTCCTCCTTATGAGGTCATAAGGAGCAAGGTTACCTCCCCTTTCTCTGCTTTGCCCACCCAGAGAATTTGGCCAACCATGAGAGAGAGACATCATGGCTTTCAAACGAGCAAAGTGGCCGTTGGTCAAGGCCACACCCCCATCCTCGACCTTGCCCCCCCTTTCTCCTCCTCAATAGCTACAGACACAGAAATGGCACATACTAAGGAAAGCTCATTGTGGGACTGGCTCTAGTGGCTGTAATTCTGCACCAAGGCTGAATTTCAGGAAAGGGACTTCAGATACAGTATTAGGGGACCACTAAGGCCTATATAAAAGAGACTTCAGATACAGTATTAGGGGACCACTAAGGTCTATATAAAAGAGACTTCAGATACAGTATTAGGGGACCACTAAGGTCTATATAAAAGCATCCAAAGAGCAGCATGTCATGGGACCTTTAACACTGCCCAAGGCTATTTTGCAGCGGCACCGTGGCTCCGTA
The DNA here is from genome assembly GCF_010015445.1 of Perca fluviatilis. NCBI lineage: Eukaryota > Metazoa > Chordata > Actinopteri > Perciformes > Percidae > Perca > Perca fluviatilis. The sequence goes on along the minus strand of NC_053117.1, from coordinate 7,409,847 downwards.
TGGCGCTCAGCGCCGCCCGAGACGATTGGGATTGGTTTAAAGAAATGCCAATAAACCAGAGCACATTTTTCTCCCAATCCTGGAATGCTGTGTGGACTAGCCAGACCCTCCTCCGCAGTGCTGTGGAGGAAGGTCTGGCAATGCCAGACTAGGTCACTTGTAATCGGTAACCTCATACATTTCGAAGTAACCTTCCCAACTCTGCTCATTCCTCCTCAAACTACCAAAAAACTCTGACTGCCGACTCCGACTACGAAATCACTGGACGCGGTTCAACACTTAATAATGCATTTTGCAGAACTATACTACCATAATAGCTAAATTTGACTGTTCACAAAAGTTTAATTGGATATTTCCATGGGTAAACTATGTCAGTTATTGCCATAATACCATGCAATATTCAGCTTGACATCCCCTTTTCTCCGTTTCCTGTATTCAATATTCCATTGATCCAGATACATTAAAGATGCAGTAGGTAAGTCTTATAAAAGTAACTTTCTGTCATATTTGCTGTAACTGACCCTATGATCCAGTAGTACTACATGAATTATGTAATATAAAAAAGATTCAGCTCCTCTGGCACCACCTACAGCCTGTAGTGCAATTGGCAAAATTCCACCGCTCCCGGTTGATTTTCTCCAATCGGGGCCACATGGGGTGTCTATCTGCCTGTCAATCACTGCTCAGGCACGCACACGCATATAAGAGCGTTCTCCCCTCCCCCTTCTCCCGCGCACGAGCTGCAGAAAAGTTTCCCAAAACTCCGGTGGTGAAGTGGCTTTTCAGAGGTGGCGTGAGCTCCGGGATTTTAAAGATCTCAAGAACGATGCAGATGTAGCCACATTTCCTCTCGACAGGTAACATAATTACCATGAATGATTTATCTTTCACTTGGTTATTAGTAGTCAAAAGTCCACAAAGCTACGTTGGTGAGGATGATAGTAACGTTTGCACAGTGGTCGGTCTGATATGATGCTGAAATGGCTAACAGTAGCCTGCTAGTTAGCATCGTTTTACTGTTGGTGAGTTATGTTGGTGAGTAAAGTTAACATTGTGTTAGTGTTTTAGTTATTGAAAATGTTGTCTGACATGAAGTTCTGTCAAACTCCGTTGTGTGGGAGGGGCTTAGGAGACGGTTTGGACTTCAGCAGAAAGGGGGGAGGGACTGAGAAGTTGTCGATGTTCAAATTTGTTGGCAAAGTCCTGGATCTTCACAATCTTACCTACAGCAGCTACTGAAATATTTTCCAGATTCGGTTGCAGCTGGTGTCATTTTGCAGCACACATTAAGGGACATCTGAACATTTTACACTTCAGACCTAGAGGTAAAAAGGTACCGCATTCAGAAAATGCTCTTTATGTAAGAAGAACCACTACTCGTCTTTATTTACGGCCCATTTGTCACAATAACCTGCCACCACACTGGACTGATATAGTCCCCAACTGAATTACACTAGTGCTCCAATGATTTAGTGTTGCACTTCCACAAAGTTATGGGACTCACAAGAGAGAGATTGTTGTAAGAATGGTCCAAATCAAAGCAGCAGTCAGCAGTAGCTGCTGTAATTCAAAGTATGTCTGGTAAACAACCCCATCTTTCAAATCTGTATGCCCCAATATTGTAAAGCAGACTCTTTATAAAAAAAAAAAATATTGTAGTCTCCAAGTCTAAGAAGTTATTTCATTTGGGTTATTTTCTCATACTTGAAAAAGCTGCGGCAATGGTTGAAGAAGTATTCAGATCCTTTACTTAAGCAAAATTATTAATACCACACACAAAATACTCTGTCACAAGTACAACTCCTGCATTGAAAATGTGACTAAGATATCATCAGGAAAATGTACTTAAAGTATTAAAAGTAAAAGTACTCAATGCAGAAAAATCCTCACATTTTAGAAACTGGAAACGATCCAAACAGTGTTTAATCGGCTAATTATTTCAGCTGGACTTGTTGGCCGTTATATTGTTGGGTAATTTAAATTATTATAAAACATTGTATTTAATAAACTACATGAGTTTTAAGAAACACACTGTTTACATCTTCATTTGTAAAGTAACTTAAGCTGTCAGATTAATGTAGTGGAGTAAAAAGTACAATATTTCTCTCTGAAATGTAGCAGTGTGGAAGTAGTGGCATGAAAAGAAAAGACTTAAGTAAAGTACAAGTACCCCAAGCCTAACTTGAGTAAATGTACTACTTAGTTACATTCCGCCGCTGTACTGCAGAGCCAAAGAAGACATTATACAACTCTTTTCACAGTAGTGTGTTTCTGTTTGACATCAGTTTGGCCCCATTCAGTGGGCTGACTGCTCCAGTAAGTTTTATCTTAACTCAGGGGATGGAGGAGGGGGAGGCAGCCACCAAAAGGGGAGAAATGCACCTCATGGTATCTCCAAAATACAAGTTGTTGTTTTTTAACCTATTGTGTCTCCAGGCTCACTAGCGTTAGCCTATCAGTAATCACCAGGGTTTTGTTATACAATGATCAGGTGTGTGAACTTGCAGCTTCACAGTAGGATGGGACTTCTGGAGTGCTGTTGCATTATTAGGGTTGGGTATCGTTTTTTCGATACCGGTGCTAAAAAGCTACTTTTAAAACGGTGCCGGTGCCAAAACGGTGCCGGAACCGATACTTACAACACATTCTCACTCCCATCGCGTAAAATACGGATGCTTGGTAAGGAGCCTTTGGCGTTTGTTATTGACGCTAAAAGTCTCCTTTAGCGTCATTATCTAAACGCGCTTGGTCGGGACTATTGGCATCACTTTTGACGCAGTGAGGTTTAGGAAAAGATCGTGGGCGGGCTTATGAAAGGTACGTTTTCTTGACACGCGGGACAAGAATGGACAGTTTGGTTTAGGAAAAGAATGGGACAGTTTGGTTAGAAAAAGAAGATCGGGACAAGAACGGGACAGGTGTTTTTAGGGAACAGTTGGGTTTAAGAAAAGAAGAACGGGACAGCTGGGTTTAGAAAAAGAAGAATGGGACAGTTGGGTTAAGGAAAAGAAGAACAGGACAGTTGGGTTTAGGAAAAGAAGATCGGGACAAGAACGGGACAGTTGTGTTTAGGGAACAGGTTTAGTTAAAGAAGAACGGCACAGTTGGGTTTAGGAAAAGAACAACGGGACAGTTGGGTTTAGGGGACAGCTGGGTTTAGAAAATGAAGAACGGGACAGTTGGGTTTAGAAAAAGAAGAATGGGACAGTTGGGTTTAGGGGACAGGTTTAGTTAAAGAAAAACGGGACAGTTGGGTTTAGGAAAAGAAGAACGGGACAATTGGGTTTAGAAAAAGAAGAACGGGACAGTTGGGTTTAGTTAAAGAAGAACGGAACAGTTGGGTTTAAGAAAAGAAGAATGGGAAAGTTGGGTTTAGGGGACAGTTGGGTTAAGGAAAAGAAGAACGGGCCAGTTTTGTTTAGGAAATGTGACATGCAGGACACGAACCCCGGTCTCTGGGGGGAAAATCCTATGTTGTTTGACCCATCCACCACCCCAGCCAACCTCGCTACGCGGTATTTCGGCCTTTCATACTACTCGCTACCATTGTCTCTGCTAATACTACATTATCTTCATGCACGCGGAAGCTGCTGCTCTGCCCGGTGCGTTCTACACACACGCTGAAGGGGGATTTTTGAGTTGTATCTGCCCAAACGGGCTGATACTTACATGTAAAATAAAAGATAAAAAAGGAAGATCAGAAAACAACAGTCGGCGACATTTAAGAACAGCTTGTTTATTGGTAACGCCATCAAAAATGTAATAAGAATAACTTATAACAACTCACCAGTAAATTGCTGTTAAAACGTCAAAAACAACCACTGGACGGGAATAGGGTATTTTCCAATAGCTTTGAATGCACCACAAGGCTTACTAGTTTCAAGTAAACGCAACATCTGTTTTGTTTGTCTTTTGCTACGTTAACGTCTGGCGTCCACCCTACTCCAGCGTTTCTGAGCCCTTTCAACGGAGACATTTGGAAACACCGCTGACCCCGTTCTCTTATTTTACGAAAATAGTTCTAAAAAAAAGTTGTTTCTGAAAATTGTGCAGGAAATAGGCTATGCAGTTCATGAATCTGTCTTCATTTTAGATGAACAACAACGGTCAACAGTTTAAAAGATTTTCGTGAGTTTTGGAGAGGCGGCAAGTCGAGCTGCATGAAGTAGCCTGGACCTCAACTTTACGCAAACAAGGAGCAGATAACTCGACACTTTCTTTAAAGTCACTGCGACGCTACCAGAATGCATTGCCCGGCTGCTCACAATGAATGGGAAGCATGGAATGGACGCTTGTGGACACGTAGGCCTACCTTTATCGATTAGGTAGGCTTACATACCTTTCAGTAACAGTTCCACTCGGTCGTCGGTCCAAACAAATCAATCCCAGTGTATGCTAATGGTAATGTGATATGCATTTTTAAACATGTTAATATTGACGGAGATCCTTTCTGATATGGAGCCTTAACACTTGTGTGGACAGAGATTATTTTTGTTTCAATATGCTGACGCTGTTGGACAATAAAAACATACATTTTCTATATTGTGATGGTAGGTGTTTAAAGGCTCCTTTAACATTAGTCAGAGTAACAAAAGTAATGTAACTAATTACTTTTGCAGTTGAATAATTACTTAAGTAATGTTATTATTTGATATTGTATTGTTATGACAGTGAATACATACGTGGTTACATTTTTCAAGTAACTTGCCCAACACATGCAGTACTACTCCTAATGAAACTTTTGTGTGTAAAATCGGTTTTAATATCACCGTATCACAGTTAATTTCCTGAGCACATTCATTACCAGAATGCTGCTGCTGGGATAATGGCATCACATCTTACTATAAAACGAGGAATCTCTGTGAGCTTCTATGTCTGTCATTCAAATATCTCGAGAACCGTTCATCCAATCTACTTCACACTTGGCGGGTGTATTACTGAGGAACCAAGGGAATGCAGTGTTGAGTGTAAAGTCGATCAGATGAGGCAAGCAGCACTTCCTGGGGCCAAGCGATTTCCTACTCCAAACAAGTATGCGCTCTGAATGGACACTAGTGCACTAGTAAGAACTGGCTTCAGTCAGTGGGAATAAGTGGCAGTAATGCTAATGGTGGCAGTAATGCTAATGGTTCTGATGGTCGAATCATCACTGGGAAAGAAAAAGGTTCAGAGGCCTGGACTACCATACAACAACCTACAATACAACCTATTTATGAACTGCTGTTAGTGTATTACTGCTTTTATTGTTAGCGCTGCCATTAGTATAAGTACCTCAACCCTGTTACAGCAGATCTTTATGCTCCGTCTAAATGATGATGTTCAGAATATCCTGTACACCCGTGCAGTTTTCTTTGTGATCTGGAGATGACAATACATGGAACCACTATATTTATACTGGTAAATGCATGTAAACACACTCAGCTAAAGGAGGACAGTGCGAGGCAAAAATTGGACGAAGCATCCTTCTTACAATCTTTTTCTCCACTCTATAAACTGAACTGCAGACACAAACAGCCGTGGTCTTGGATCATTATCTCCCTCCTCAACCTGGGATGTGCCTCTGCTCTTGCAATAAATGATAAATGTGTGTGTGTGTGTGTGTGTGTGTGTGTGTGTGTGTGTGTGTGTTTGTGTTTGCGTGCGAGTGTGTGCATGTATCGATGGCTGATCTGTGTTCAGAGCCCCCAGGTCATCGATCATAGGCAGGCACTCATCCAAAATGGGCCCTATATCTGTCTGTCTCTCAGCGGGGGACTGGGACCACAAAGAGACCTACATGGATCAGACACAAAAGGGACCATTACACGCAACCTTATCAATATTCCCTCCTGAGAAACTACTTTTCTTCCTCTCTCAAGGGAGAGAGTTGCTGGCTGCCCAATTAGTAACAGCTAGAGTCAATGATAGACTTTGGTTAGGTTTGTGCGATCAGAATCAGCAACATAATTAGTTTTATTTTGTCAGTCTTTATTATGTTTTTTTTTCTTGTTCTAACATTAGAAAGATATGGTCACATATCAGTACTTAAAAATGAAATATCTGCTGTTTCGATAAAGTAAAGCCTTCTCTAACAAAATGCTTTATAGCACATGCAAGTTAATATTTAGGAGGAGTGGAGGTGACCTTGGAGCTTGCTTCTTTCTTCTTTTTTTACATGAATATGACAGATTAAATCTTGATTTAAGTAAAGGATGCCATTCCGGAATATTTAGCTGCCGTGATCAACATTTTTCAACAATGGATGAAATTACTATGTTTGATGTGAAAGGAGTTGCGTATAGTGATAAACCCACAGAGAATTATCAGCCAACTCTGCAGTTCCCCACAGCTCTACGGGCATGTCAGACTCTTTTAGCTTATTGTTTAGTTTTTTTTCGTGCCCCCGACTTTCAGCAAAAAAGGTTTGATGAAGTCACTGTATTCAGCACCAAAAAGGCGGACAGTACTAGCAACTAGCTGGTGAACGTAGTGAAGCATTTAGCAGCTTAAATAAGAGCGATTAAATGCGATTGGTTTTTAACTCAGATCGTTAAGACAGACGGTCCGCACTGTTATTTGCAAGTGATCTGATCAGAGTTGTGTGTCCAAACCTGCAAACACAGCAACTTATTTGCATGGGTTTGCTGTTGTTAACGGCATAGGTGTCAGTGTAGCTACGCTGGTGACGCAGCTCTCCAACGCGGAAGTATGACAAATGGAGCTCCAGCATTCAAGTCAGGGGCAGAAGAGACTGTTGTTCTCCTCCATGTAAAGCAACAACGTTCCTGCAAGTACCGGGAGGAGTGGGAAGGGAAATACCCATGGATCATTGCTGCCTTACGAGATCTAAACAATGCGTTTTCGCATAGAGGGGAGGCAGACACTAAATCACACTGTTACATACAGCACAGTCATTGTGTTTCTTTTACCTAATGAGAGACAGTTGACTTTATGTTCATTAAGTATGTCCGTTACCTTCTGCTTTCTTTGGGTTGGCGTTCTAAACTCCAGTGGATTTATGAGGACTATGATTAACTGCTCCTCAGATCTCTGCAGAGTAAATCCAGACAGCTAGCTAGACTATCTGTCCAATCTGCGTTTTCTGTTGCACGACTGCACATGTTCCACCAAAACAAGTTCCTTCCCCAGGCTGTTTTGCAGCAACACTGTGCCTCCGCCTAGCGCCTCCCAAGACGAGTTTTTTGAAAGAAGTGCCGATAAACAAGAGCACGTTTTGCTCCCATCCCGAAATGCTGCGTGGACTCGCCAGACCCTCCTCCGCAGTGCTGGCAATGTGAGACTAGCTGACACTTAAAACTTTAGTGCGTAACGTTTTGATATTATTGAACGTCCGTTACATTCAAGCCATTGCAAAATGAGTTGCTACAAAGCTAATTAAGACTATCAGCTCCACACAACTCTCTCTGGATCTCTCAGTATGGCTATGTTCAGAAGATTGTGGCGTCCGGTGATTTTCCCGCACAGAAACTCGAGTGAAGATAATTACCTCTTCTGAAGATTCCATCATGTTTTTTCAATCCTCCGTGTCCTCTGTGGCTACCATAGACTAAATATTAACAGTCTATGGTGGCTACTAGCAACTGCGTGGGGAAGGGGTGGGGGCGGTATCATGTGGACACGCCGACAGTATTGTTGTCATTACTTAGAATTCCTCATGGGGACGGCAGAAACTACGCACTATAGCTTTAATCGTGACGTACTGAAGGCCATGCCCACCCCCAACTCCCCTGTCCTGAATTTTACCCATTCTCAACCGGTCACCCTACTGTGCATTGACCATAGAAATAGAATGAATTAGCCCGCTACAACGGTCACTGTTCTTTGCAATGGCAACGGTATGAACATGGCTGCCACACTTAACATCCTGCTGCGTTCATTTGTCTGTTGTACTCTTATTCTAATTCCGTGGTCACAACGAATATTAATTGAGCAGAAATTCTAACTTTGTCATCTGCCCATGTCCATGCAGGTCTTTATCAGTGTACAGCCTAACATTGCATGCAAAGGTACATGCTTATACGTACAGACACCAAATATAGTATAACAGAGCCACATGTTCCTCTGCTGACCGTGTCCATTCTGGAGTATATCTGGCTCTTTAGAAGCCACGGCTAGCTTCGGATTCCCACTTCTGAGGTGCAGTGATGCTCGTGGCCTTCTATCACTCAACAAAGTGCATGGTAAACACGTTAGCATGACGCACCAGAGAAAATGATTTACAGTATGAGGGACACATTGAGGATTTCAGTGTTGACCAAATCCCTTGGAGTATTCCTTAAACGTTCCCAACACCAGACACTCAGTTGTGTCGTCTAACAGTTGAGTTTGTGTGTCAGTCGGTTTCTGTGATCTGTAGAGTCAGACAGATTGAGACAGTGATAACACAGAGGGAAGCAGACTGTCACACACATGATGATCTATAGGCCACCACAGATATGTGGACCGTGGATAATCACACAGTCTCACATTCAGCTGGTTTACCACAGCTAAACCCAGACACACACTTTCCCATGGTACACTCTGTTAGAGAGAAATGTGACCACTGTCAAGACTCTCTGTCACACAGTTAGTCAACCAAACCAAGTTAATTCCAACATGTTTTATTGACGGACTTTACTGTAAAAGGAAGCAGGAGGATAAGTGTTTCAAATTACTCTTGACAGGAGGGTAAAATGGCAGCAAGGGCAGTCATGTAACATCAGTAAAGTGTGTTATCTGACTTTTACACTGCTACGTTGTAGGAACACTGATTTTTTGATGGTTCATATAAAGGACGAGGAGCATGACTAATATTCTCACATTGAACACTTTGAACAACAGGCATCACAGTGGTTTTAGTAGGAGTGTGTTGGTGGGGCTGTGGATTAAATTTTAGCATGAAATAAAATGTGGTGTGGGGTGGTGTATGTGGTGCATTCACTACGGAGGAGGATAAGGGCCACATGTGAAAAAATGTATTCGAGTTCTGGGTTTAAAGTCAGAATTCTGACTTTAATCTTAGAATTCTGGGAATAAAGTCAGAATTCTGATTTTAATTCCATAAAGCTGTCTTTAATCTCAGAATTCTAACTTCATTTCCATAAATCTGCCTTTAATCTCAGAATTCTGACTTTATTTCCATAATTCTGACTTTAAACTCAGAACTCAATACCATTTTTTACATGTGGCTAGGGTTGGGTACCGAAACTCGGTGCCAATAGGGAACCGGTGCCGACGTAAACGGTAGTAACGAGACCGAATAAGAACGAAAATTTCGGTGCCTCATTTCGGTGCTTGACTTTACACTACACCTGACAGCATGTAACGTTAGCCTACCTTTAGCTAGCAGCTGGATTAAACACCGGTAAAATGTTGACAGCTAACGTTAAACAGTGTAAAGTGTGACTGTATTTCACTGTGGAGGACTTCAACAGCGGGATGTAACAGTCTGCACTGCAGCGCAGCAGCTGCCGTTGTCGCAATTCATAGATATACAGTATGTTTATATGGTCGGAATGAAACAACACAGACGGTGCGTTCACTTGCAGCTGCAGTTGTCGGAATTAAACAACACAGACGGTGCGTTCACTTGCAGCTGCCGTTGTCGGAATTAAACAACACAGACGGTGCATTCACTTAAAACAGGTAGCCTCGTGGTGCATTCACAGTAATTGTAAAATACCCTTTTCCCATCTGGGGTTCAACAGCAATTTACTGGTGAAATAACTTATTGTTATTGTTATAGTTATTACATTATTATTAAATCTTTAATTTTGACCATGTCCTTAGCAATAAACAAGTCACTGACTGTTGTTTACTACCCTTATTTTTTTTCTTATTTTTTTTTTCACTTCACCGATTCAGGCACCGTTTAGGCACCGGAACTGTTTTAAAAGTATCGATTTAGCACCGGAACCGAAAAAAAACCAAACGATACCCAACCCTACATGTGGCCCTTATCCTCTTCTGTACTTCACAGTCTCCAAACCAGGGCTGGTTTTCTCCAATTAAAATCTCTTTGTTTGAGTGATCTGATATCGATTCATAAAATCCAGAAACCGATCTTTTAATATATGCCTTTTCAACCTGAATGACCCAGCACAAACTTTTTGGGGGCTCAATTCTTAATGTAAACATTAACCTGGTGCATTATAAAAAAAATATTATTCAAGGTTTGCTTCTTGCTTGTACAATTTACAGCAGAAGTTCTCTGAGAATCTCTTTAATTACCAAGAAAAATTGGTATTGTAACTGAAATTTCCCTAACCTAACAAATATCGAATTGGAAATGTATTAGAATCAGGACCTTGTGAATCGATATCGATTGATTCGGGAAATCATTGGTGATACCCAGCCCTACTCCAGACTACTCTGGAACGCTGCAACCTTTGTGGGGCACGAGCCCACACCATTTTAGCCAAGTCACAAGAAATTATTTTTTCCTCACTCACTCTTACTTGCTTATAACGTCTCCCCTGTGCCTCCTAACCATGCCTGAAACAGGAAAGATGTAACGCGCAATACTGGGTTTAACTGCCATGAATATCATTTCTGTTATAATATATTATATTATATCATATATTAATTAGGAACTATACTTCATTTTGCGTTACACAGTAAGAGCGAGGGAGAAGTGAGAGAGTGGCAGTGATTAGCTTCGGAGCGAGTAGCGACTCTAGAGTCATAGTGAGAGAAACAAAGCGTCTCCCCTGTTCTTTCTAACCACGGTGGGAAATCTGGAGCAGGAAAAGTTAACCCTCTCCTTGATTTCACGTTGTTTATGGAGAAGGAGAACCAGGAAATGAGTCAGGGGGTGGGGGAATGCAACGCTGCCAAGCGACGTGCATCGCTGCCACGTGTAGTTACATTTTTCGAGAGTCCGGCGTAGACGCAGAGGGGTCTGCAGGGGTAGCATAAAAAGGCCTTTAGCGTTTGACCGTGGTCTGGCCACAGCACACATACTATTCTAGGATAGGATTGTGTCGTGTTTATGTAAAAGCTATTACTATTGGCTGATATATAATTATCAGTTGTGTTACATCTCATCTCAAATATTGATATATATCAGCCTGGGCTATATTTTTGATTTTAGTTTTATTTAGGTGAACTGACCCTTTAAGTGTTTTGGCCGCTTGCGTATTTACTCTCCTCTTCTTACCTCTCCTCTTCTTGCTTCCTCTCCTTTCCTCCTTCTCACCCCCCAAGTCATCCATCTCCAGACTGGGCCAGTCAGTGGCAGCTCCATTGATAGGGTAATCCAGGCCTGATTAATGACCCAAT